>NC_079457.1:35771183-35813683 GCF_903798145.1 Danio aesculapii
ATAGTGATTCATTTCATGACTCCAATGCTGTGATTACTTTAAAATAGTCTCTCTTGAAATATCAAAGTGGTCATGAAGTGCATGTCTTATTATTAGTAGTCTGGCCGAGGTCCACTTACAATTTTATTTAGATAATTATGAAGTCATATTTTCTGTCCTGTTCTGAGCCTCCTCGTCAGTCTGAACAGGTGTGGCGGCGGATTGTAGACTCAGAAGTACACGCCCCTGCATATGATTGGCTAACAGTTTTGCATATTTTATTGTATTTAAGAGTTCACCAAGCTTGAACTTTGGAATGCAACGACATGCAAACATTTTAAATGAGCAATAGATGATAAGGAGGTTATGACTATTTCATTGAGTAAATCTTCAACCATTAAAGGGCACCTATGGTGAAAAATCTACTTTTCAAGCTGTTTGAACAGGCATATGTGTAGGTATAGTGTATAGACCATCATATTGGGGTGATATAAACACACCCAGTCTGTTTTTTCAAATTTAACAACATAAAAACGGTGGACCGATTGGAGCGGTTTTCAGACAGACCGAAACTTGCGGTCCCCCCGCCCACCAATATTGAGTGACAGCTGCGTATTAACCATAGACTGTAAAATATATGGACGTAGCATCCGTGACGTCACCCATAGGTTTCTGAAGAGCGCAAAAGAAGCCACAAGTAGGCGCGGCCAACCGTCGCCATTTTGCTCGCGCGTCATCGCACCCACGGCGGGATACCAAACAAGGGAATTGCTGGCACTTTGCTTAGACCTGGCAGACAGACTTTACTTTGGGAGAAACGCTTGATACTTCAATACCTGCGACTCGTTTGAGTTCTGACCACATGTGCTTGGCTGTACACTATATCAATAAAGTGTTTAGACTTTTCAAAACACTGTAGTCATACACTGAGCCACTAAACATTGCTCTTATGACGTTTTTCTACAGGAGGTAAACGCGAATTACTTCCAAACACTTCAGATGTGTGTGTGTGTGTGTGTTAGTAAATGCAAGACTATTGATAAAATCCAGCACAACACTGTATGACAACGCTTCAAATGACTGTTCTAGAGCCTACAGCTAATCAATCTGTCAGATTCTGGAGTGCTTTACAGCTCTAAAGAAAAATATTAATGATAAATGATCCTAAATAAAACAAATACATTTATAGAGATGGTATACAAGTATACAGTATAACTGTACTCACATGGGAAACGGAGGCCACGTGAGCACAATTAAATGCACACAGCATCCCATATCATCTGATAATTGTAAGAAATAAGTCCAAAAGGCGGCTGACTGTGTAAAGCCACGTAAAACAAAACAAAAATAGGATGAATATGCCGAGATCAGTGGCTAATCTGCCGGATTCAGCTGAGGTGAAGTGACGGCGACCAGCGAGACCTAGCTGTCACTCAAGTGGCCACGCCCTTAATTATGCAAACTTAAAATAACCTAATATAAAGGAAATGGATGAGTTATAAAAAAATTCACCCCCCTCACAATTGTCATGGAGGGTAATAATAGCTATATGAACCAAAATCGTTCTTTGTACCAGGCTGTAAACACCTTTTTTTCTGCTGTAAAGTTGGCCATTCTAACAGTGGGCTCAATTGCACTTTGCTCTATTATGGAGCCAGGACTAGCGGAATTTTGATGAATTGCAGTTTCAGTTACTTCCATATTGGCTTCCCGAGGGAGAGCGGGAGGTTGCCGCTTGGTATTAACATGTCTCCTTAGTAATGCGTATAATCATATCAACAAGACCAGACATGCACAAGCAACGGGAATAAAATGTGTGTTTAGTTCGCTAGGATCATCAATCATCATCAAATGTGATCAAGAGTGAGTTTCACATGTTTAAAATGTTTTAAAACAGTGCATGTGTGTAATGAATTACAGCGATTTACTTCAGCTTTACTTCATCAGCACAGCCACGTGTCAGAACAATTATAAAAGAAGACGCTTCAATCCCGGTTTGTGGATGCTAAACCAGGTTTATTTTGTACATTAACATAACAGATATCCATACAGCAGTAGAAATTAACCTGTATCTTGCCACATTTGCGTGCAAAAACATTGCAAAGCATCAAATACGAATTGGTCAAGTTCTTACTGTAGTATTTCTCACAAACGTTACATGAGATCTGCTTCCATCATGTCTCTCTGTTGTCTGAGGCAGCTGAGGGCGGAGACACGCTGACTGGCACATGGAAATGGTGGGCGTGAAAGACTAGCCTAAAGGCAAGAAGCTGTTTAGAGCTATAAAATACAAACTAGTGAAAACTATAATAAATAATCTGATGTGTGTTTTGAGCTGAAAATTTACAGACACATTCTGGGGACACAAAAGACTTCAATTAAATCTGGAAAAAGGGGTAACCTAGGTGCCCTATAAAGCTTACAAAGTAATGAATGTTAAATGAAATGAAATGAGAAACAGGAAATACAGGATGAGTATAAAATACATTGGGATAATGTGAGATTGACAAACCATCTGTAGAATCACTATAAAAATAAAACATTTCCCCCTCCTTACTCTAGCACTTAACTCTCTGAGCACCAACAGTTCCTTTGTATAATCAGCACTTCATGTCTGAAGTGACATACAATTTGGGGAGGCATTCAGTGATTCAACAAGAAGAGGTACCACATACAAGAATATGACTGCAAATCAATGCCAAAAATAATCAAGTGCAGTGGTGATGTTAACCTGCAAGGAAAAGCGAACCGCGAGCAGATTGCAGGCCTACATGCAAGGAAACACGCAGAACTGATCCACTGCGAAAAAACAGGCGTTCTTGAGCTTGCCGTGAACCCTCGCGCACACGCACATGCACATCCAAATCCACATCAACATCATCATCATCATCATCATCATCATCATCTTTGTGCACGCTCTCGCGAGCGAGACCATGCCTCAATCCCAGCTTCTTCCAGAAAAGGAGAGTAACCAACAGATTTAGAGATCTGCTCGCAGTTCGCTTTTCCTTTGCAGGTTAACATCACCGCTGCACTCGATTATTTTTGCCATTGATTTGCAGTCATATTCTTGTATGTTACCTCTTCTTGTTGAATCACTGAATGCCTCCCCAAATTGTATGTCACTTCAGAAAAAAGTATTTGATAATTGACTACATGTAAATGTAAGAATGCATTTTAAAAGGATTAAGAATCGACCACACTACATTATATAAAGGTGTTTTCACACCTGGGGCCTGTTCCATAAAGCAAGCTTAGAGAAAAAGTCAGGCTTATTTTGGTAAGTCAGGTTTATTAACGACGGATTCGGTTTCATAAATCAAATTTACGATAGTTCTAGCTCAGTTACTTTGGCAACTTATGCTGGGAAACTAGCCTGGTCCTGGGCAGGTTAACTCTTAAGTTCAAGCTTAATGAAAGTAACGTTAACATTCACCTGCTGTTATTTGATGCCATTTTAATTCACTTAACCTCCTAATAATGATTAAAACTTTAGTCACTTAATAGTAAATATGCACCAAACATCCTTAAGAATAGAACGAGAATACATTTAAATTCAAACAAGATATTCTAAATGAAACAAATACAAACTACAACATTTCAACTAAAATTGTATACATTTTAATGGTTATGTTGATTTTCTCCTGTTTATTAAAATGTTATTTAAACGGCAGTTATGGTGAAAAATTTACTTTTAAAGCTGTTTGGACAGACATGTGTGTAGATGTAATGTATAGACCATCATATTGGGGTGAAATAAACACACACAGTCCGTTTTTTTTAATTTAACAACATAAAAATGGTGGACCAATTGGAGCGGTTTTCAGACCGACCGCAACTTTACGTAGAAGTACTGCCCCCCCGGCCACCGAATTGATTGTCAGCTGCGCGCATTACCATGTCCCGGTAGTCATGTGTATAATCATTTCAACAAGACCAGACGTGCACAAAGCAACCGGGAATAAAAGATCTGTTCAGTTCGCTAGGATCATCAATCATCATCAAATGTGATCAAGAGTGAGTTTCACATGTTTAAAATGTTTTAAAACAGAGCGTGTGTGTAATGAATTACAGCGATTTACTTCAGCTTCACTTCATCAACAGAGCTGCGTGTCAGAACAATTATAAAAGGCGCTTCAATCTCGGTTTGTGGACGTTAAATCAGGTTTATTTTGTACATTAACATAACAGATATCCATACAGCAGTGGAGATTAACCTGTATCCTGTCACATTTGCGTGCAAAAAGAGTGCAAAGCTTAACGCGCGCTCTGTCTGTCTCTCTCTCTCTCTGTGTGTGTGTGTGTGTGTGTGTGTGTGTGTGTGTGTGTGTGTGTGTGTGTGTGTGTGTGAGCGCGCGCGAACTTTGTAATGACATTGTGTGTGACTAATCGATGCAACTACACAACAAATACTCATTGGTAAAGTTCTTACTGTAGTATTTCTCACAAACGCTACGTGAGATCTTTTTCCTTTAAGTCTGTCTGTTGTCTGTAGAGCCGAGGGAGGAGATTTAGGCACGTAGAAACTGGGTGGGGAGGACTAGCCTTAAAGGCGCAGTATGACATAACAGCCTCCTAGTGCAAAAATGTATAAAATAGAATCTTGCAAAAGGTATAATGAAAAATCTGATGGGTGTTTTGAGCTGAAACTTTACAGACACATTCTGGAGACGCAAAACACTTATATTAAATCTGAAAAAAAGGCTAACCTAGGTGCCCTTTAATATTTCCCCCCAACTTATTAATTTGGGTGTAATAATTTTTGGACTGTGATCATTATATTTTGTTAAATTAGTTCCAAATTGTGCTTTGGTAGTGAATAATCTAATGTATATGCACAAACATTATAAAGCATTCTGTAGAAAATATTCTTTTAAAATGTTGATCTGTGAGGGGTTGTACTTCGCTATATTAATTACAAAATTTAATAAAATATATTAAGAAAGGACTGACTAATATAAAGTAGATGGCTACATTTCTTAAAGAATAACCTTAAAGTATCAAACCCTGAGTGGAATAATCAGGAGATGGATCCAGGCTGAGCAGTAGCCTCACTTTAATATAAACATATTTTCCCACAGGGAGCAAGAAACACAAGTGTCAAAGAGAAAGCAGCATTCTGCAGCGGTTTCGATAGCAAATTAAATATCCCACCGCTTGTGCGTGCACGGCTCTTTGTTGCCATTATTTTAAACTTACGTTTAATTTTACGTTAAGCACATTTTGTATGTTACTGTTTCCTCGTAAGCAACCGGCAGAAAGTGTGTATTCTTTCTAGCTCTCTCTCTCTCTCTCTCTCTCACACACACACACACACAGCGCGCAGTCAAGAACAATTTCAGTGTATTGCGACAAATATTTAACGTTTATAAGGTTAATTTAACGTTAATAAGGTCTAGAAAACGGTCTATTTTTTAATTGAGATGAATTTCCTGTCAGCCTTCTCTCTCTCTTTGTTGCAAGCCATGGTTTTTGATTATTATGTTTAAATTATTACTGTATATGTTTTGAACTCTAAAAACAAACGTGACTCACTCGCTGTCTCATTTCAGAGCTTTCAGTTCTCAGTTGCATCAATGCTTGACCTTAAAGGTTTCACGACAGTAACGTGCACGAGCAGTTATCTAGATTATTTAAACTGAACTTAGTTGGATCAAATTATCCCCAATTTACTGTTATGAAACTAATTTAAGCGTGGACGTTTAGTTCGGTTTATTGAAGTTGATTTTTTTTTACTTTAATCCACGCTTAACCTGTTTCATGAAACAGCCCCCTACATTTAGTTTGGTTGTTTTGGTTTTAAGATTGCATGTAACATTCTCTTTAACAAGTGGCAAACATCTTCCCATGTTATTATTGGCAATGCTTTATAAATCTGTCGTCAACACAAGAGTAGCATCTCAAAAAGCTCTAATAAATCAAAACAGAAAACTTTTAGGCTTTTTTTAGGTTATTTTTATTGAATTGATCCCAAGGCTTCTTTTCCCCTCCCCCCATCACTCATTGAACATCTGTAGCAGTGCTGATGTGTAGTACTCATGCTGGTATGATATTAACACACACGAAACAGTGGATGATCATTAAAGAGGCCAGGTTTCGTCTACTAGATGTGGTTTTATTTCTGCTTACAGTACATTCTACAGATGCACGTGTGTTACATTACCTTGAAACAACATGGTCATTTAATGTCGCCTCTTAAAAACGATATATTGGTCCTAAAAATATAGAAAGGAACAAATTTAAAGTCACAAAAACTGTACATTATTAAAAATTCACTAAACACCACATTTGGTTGAATGTTCTAGTACTGTCTTCAGGTTTTCTTTCTGAACAAAAAAATAAAGCAAATATGTCCCTTTAGAATGACGAGGAACAGAGTGAATGACACTTCTTACTGTGTACGGAAACATGAATGTGAATGAATGTGTGCTCCTCTACTCAGTGCTATAGGATCCTGCGGTTGATGGAAAAACAACTGCGAACATGTAAAGGGGAACGATGATATTAAATGTTCAGATTTCTCTGTTAAACTAGTAATGATGAAAGGCATTTTTTTTAGACGAAGCGTACAAGTGTAAAAATAAAGTCCTTTTTGAGGGAGTTGGTCCAGCTTCAAACACAAACTATTCATTAAAACACACACAAACATTTGAGGATGTAAGGGTTTCAGAAAGCCATGTCATGAAAATCAAGAGTGAACCCGATTAATCGTACTGAAGAGACAGCGAAGATATTGTTTCAGTGAAAGTGTTGCTAAACGAACCTACACCGCCATAAAACAAATATACCCTTTGAATTTTAATATCAATACAGTCTAAAGTTTAGTTTCCCCCACAAACAACAGTCATACACCAAGCGAAAGCTTTGAAGACGGCCATCTAAGCTAGCAGAGCTTAAAAACGAGAAGGTTAAAACCGGCCTTTTGTTGCGAAAGTTAAAACAATCCTGTTGTTGGCGTTACGTCAGATTTCTGTGGAATCGATTCGGATTTGGAAAAGAAAAACATTTACAAGGTAATTGCGAATGATCAAGTGGTTTTTACTCTCGGAATTGTACCCTTGTATGATTCAGACATTTATTTTCAGGAACTGGAAAGTTAAACTTACACATTTAAGCATCTCAAAAGGATTTCAGAAGCCTATAAACTGAACCGCAAGAACTAATCACAATTCAGATAAAAAATAAATAAATACTAAAAAAAATAAAAAAAGATTTAAAAACGGTGCAAGAAAATCTCAATTCAAAAGTCAACTGGAAACTCTGAAATAGTCACAAATCTTGCAATGAAGTCAAATGGACGAGTCTATAAAATTGCAATTGCAAAAAATTGTTTAAATTGCAAGCAATAGTTAACTTTTCAGTCAAAATTGTGCAATATTAACTCAAGTACATTAAAATTGTTATTCATGATAGTAAGAAAATCCAGAAATCAAACATTCACAACCACAAAATAAATTGCTATTACAAATGAAGAGTTCAGACGCATAAACCCCCTAAATGCCATCTGAAATGTTCTAGTGAAATTAGCATTTTTTTCTCTGTTTTTATGCAGTTATTTTACTTTAGATTTAATAAAAATAACATTTACATCAGCTAAAGTGAAAAATCTGAACCAGAAAAAATAAGAAAAAAGCTCCCTTTAAAATAACATTTATGATGGCATTTAGAGGCTTTTGCCTCTGAACTCCTCAAAGACAATTAAATAAAAGAAAATAGATTCAAATGCGAAATCTCACAACATCTCAGTTATCAGAAACACACGTGTGCTAAAACGGTTCAATTACCTTCTAAACTTGTTCTCTCCAATGTCAGAACCAGCTTCCACAGATTTCATCATGAACAAACACTGATTTTCTGGGTTTTCGGGAAGATGACGGAAAAGAAAAGCCTAGTAAACGATGGCAATCCTACAGTAGATGAGACCAATATTCTACAAGCAAAAGACGTGATGAGTTACTCGTGATATAGAATGTTTACTGGCCATTTCATGAGTCACCTATACATCTCTCTACGACGGGGTCTGTACAGTTTCACTACAGTCTATTGCTATTAAATAATCCCATCTATTTTTTTCTGTCTTTAAGTGTGTGTATATATAGCATATAATAAAAAATATACTGAGGAAATTGCTTCTAGTCTCAAAAGCACAATTACGTTACATTTTCAAATCAAGGGGGACACAGGCGGTCCGTGACCTATACATTACGGAGCAGAAGGCTTTGAGTAAAATGCTTGAAACGTCCTGAAAGAGTAGTGTGTCCGCGACACGTGACATCAAGTGTGACCCAATCAAGTCCTGAAGAAGTACCCCAAAGGAGCGACGGATGAACTGAATTATAGAGCAGAAGTTTGTACGCCGTAATACCAGGTGATAAAGAAACAACCGAAACAGATACTTGTAAAATGAACAGAACAAATCTATACATATATCTACAGGTGTATGCATACAGAGGCTCTCCACAAAGAGTTTGTTTTAGTAGTAATGAGCATCGAGGGGGCGTGGCTTTCCAATGGTTCCCCCCATACAGCAGGGGGCAGCGTTTCTATTTGTCTTTGTTGTCGTAAAACTCCGCCCAGCGGCTCTCGAAGAAGCGTCGCATGGCGTGTCCGGCCTGGCCCACCTCAGACGTGTCTTCGTTGAAGAGCTCGCAGTTGTTGAAGACCAGCTGAGCATCGGCCGCAAACTCCTCGCAGCTGCAGTACCTGAGACACACAGATAGGTGAATTAACCCTTTCATCGAGTTAACGAGTACTAGCTAACGTTCATACTGATGCTAACTGTAAACATTTTGGCTGAAACAGCCTTGTTAAATAGTCAGTGCACTGATCAGGTTGTCAGCCATTTTAAATGCAGTCTCAAACCATAAAATTCTCCTAGCGCACTAAATCGTTTGCACCAATACGCACATTGTACCCTTAACGGAAGTTATATACGAAGTTAAATACAAATCACGAATCAAGTTTTTCTACAAAATTATTTATTTATTTTAACATAAAAGGACATAGCTAGATAGGTTAGAAAAACCTAGCAAACATTTTGAATTGTTTAATGGTTGAAATGTTTTTGTCATTTGAAACTTTGATTTCGTCATTTTTTGGTTATTTAGCTATAATGTACTTTTAAAATTAAAGGTTATTGCACGCTAACCCTAAAAATTTCATCCGTAATTTTTGCACGTTAAAAAATAAATTCAACCGCACGTTGTGTCAAACGTATTGACACATGCTGCCTCCGAAACTTTAGTCCGTCATAAATTCAAACTGGGTTCTATTCTTTCCATTATTCGCATCCGAAAAAGTCACCGTACAAGGGTAACGCTAAATACAGATTGCCGTTATTTGAGCTACAGATAACTTTATGACAAACACAGTGCATAAAATAAAGACAGATTGTGGCGGACAGTTAAGAACCAATTCAGTGACTGGTGCACCTCTCCACGGCTGCCATTTAGTGTGTGCCCATAGACCAGGGCTGTTCAACTGGCGACCCGTGAGCCGAACTTGGCCAAAAAGACAATTTGTTCCGGTCCTCCAAATAATGTGACCAAGACATCAAAAATAAATTTAGTTCAGTCGAAAAACGGCAGCTAGAGTTATGAAGTGACGTGCGTCTGTTCAATACTGCACAAGCTGCAGTTGAAGGCTGCGCAGAGCGTGAATCACCTGACATTAAGCGAGTAGCACAAGCAGCTAAAAACATTTGAATACTTAATCGTAAAGGCTCCTCAAATAGCAGCGGGCCGTTCACATATCACGTCTTTTCCGCACCCAAGTTCGTTATTTCCAATGTAAGAATATATGTCAATATGCACACACAAGCAGACCGATGCGCTTGTGCCTTCCAGACGCACCGAGCAGAAAACATCTCATGGCGTAGCGATGAGAGTTGTGCGTGGTTTTCAGTGCAATTTAAATAAAAGAAATGTTAGACGAATTATTACAAATGATTAAAATGATTATGTATGTATGAACGCAGATAACAGTTCATTTAAATACTTGGCTAATATAAAGCTTAAATTTACATTAGACGTGATAATCGTGAAACCATGATTACTCTATAGACTATATAATCATACAATCATATGTTTCATCCATAATTGTTATTCAGTTCAAAACATAACATATGAATGTGTCTGAATGTAGAAGAAGCCTACTTGAGCGATGCACTGCTTTTGTTATACTCTTGAAATACTCTTGAATGTTTGTTAAAAAAAATTTAATAAATTGTACAATGCAGTGATGTTATGTAGTTTCAAAATACAACATATTAACGATTTAATGTGGAAACATACAACGTGGGTGTCTTAAGGATGTCGTGTCATCACTCATATTGAAAGTCATATCTCTCCAGCCCCTCATTTGGGATGCTTTTCATGAACTGGCCCCATGACAAACTAATTGAATAGCTCTGCCATAGACATTTTAATAGAAAGCTAGACGCCTCATGGTCCGCTTTGGTCCATTGCTCCAATGTCAATCAAGCCACCATCTATTATAATATCTTTGGTACTGCCAGTCTCTGTTCAGGATTTGTTTACGTACACAAACGTGTTAAGTATCACAAGCAATGTAAAATTCTACTGATTTCCTGAAATGAACTTTGCATTTGGGGATAATCCAGCGCAGCTCTTTGTTTAGGAGAACTCTCCTTCCTCTCTGTGCAGTATTGGATGAACACGATATGTAGCACATTCTTATTTCTTTTTCTACTTTGAAGAGAAGTATCACTGCTTGAATTGATTAATTCGCATAAGACTCAGTGTCCAAGGTTTGTGTACGTGACAAATTTTTTGGATATGAATGCAAAAAAAAAACCACATGAAAAAGTCAAAACTTTCAGACTTCAGTGCACAAAACCCTTTAGTAAAATAAATCGATGAAATGCAGAAGTTCTGCTATTGTTTCATAAACTCCAGTTTTGATGATGTACAATGAGGACGTTCTTGTGACACTCACTCCAGTGTCTGAATTCGTAAACGTGAACCATTGATAAATTGATTTATCGAAGCACACCCATTGTTCTGAAAGGCTGAAATAGTAGCGTGAGATGATCTTTTTTATGGCTATATCCACTGAGCAGTACGTTTCGGTACAGTTTGCATCTATGTCCATTACTTAAACTTTGTTTGATCATTTATTTTCTAATATTTTTTTTCCAGCACAGTAAATGTCACATTTCATGAGTGAGAAGCAACTTACCCTCCCTGCAGAAGTCTTTCCCTCATAGTGAGGAAGTCCATGGGGTTTTTAATGATGCGTCTGTATCCCTGGCACCATGCGAGGGTTGACCGGCTCCAGGAAAGGCCAGGCGTCCGAATGAGCCTCCATTTCCATCAGAATGATCCTAAAGCACATCAAACAGCACACTGATTAGTCCACATCAGCCACAGTCAATTCATTTACTCAGAACAGATGAACCTTCAAAGCATGACAACAGAGGTTTCATTCTTTAGATTATTTTTATGGAATATTTTAACAATGAAATTAGTTTGAATGACAAGGAATGACCATTGAAATAAATAAGCCACATAAAAACTTTAATTATAAAATGTATTCATTAATAAACACATATAATAGAAAATGTTTAATTACTAAAAGTCTAATAATCAATTCAAAAATAATTGTTTAATTAACTGTTGAAGTAACGCTAATTGATAATAGGAAATATTTATTTATTTACTTACAGTGCTTAGCATAAATGAGTACACCCCATTTTAAAAATGATTATATATATTTAGATCAGATATGATTTATCCATTTCTCAGTGGATATAGGTCATTTATTTTTTCGGTGCATTTGAGCAAAACAGATTTATTAAACAGATATATTAAAATAATATTTTAGTCACTAAACATCTTATAAAGATAATACATTTAAATTAAGCAAAATATTGCAAGAAAAGTACAAACTACAAAATATCACTAAATTGTGTTTTTTTTTGTTTCTCCAGATTTTTCCTATTTGTAAAAAGTTTACAAAATATTTCTCTCTTTGTCATTCATTCATTCATTGTCTTCTGCATTTCCGGGGGCAGGTCATGGGGGCAGCAATCTCTGGGGAGAAGGAAGTCTGGGGTTCTCTCCAGACACTTCCTCCAGCTCCTCCAGGGGGATCCCGAGGCATTCCCAGGCCAGCAAGGAGACATAGTCCCTCCAGCGTGTCCTCGGTCTTCCCCAAGGCCTCCTCCTGGTGTGACATGCCTTGAACACCTCCCTAGGTAGGCGTCCAGGAGGCATACGAAATGGATGCCTGAGCCACCTCAGCTGACTTCTCTCGATAAGGAGGAGCAGCGGCTCTACTCTGAGCTCCTCTAGGGTGACAGAGCTCCTCACCCTGTCTATAAGGGTGTGCCCTGCCCCCCTGCGAAGGAAACAGCCGCTTGTATCCAAGATCTTGTCCTTTCGGTCATGACCCAAAGCTCATGATCACGGGTGAGAGTAGGAACGTAGATTGACCGATAAATCGAGAGCTTTGCTTTTCACCTCAGCTCCTTTACCACAAAGGGCCGGTACACTGAATGCATCACTGCTGCCGCTGCACCGATCCGCCTGTCAATCTTACGCTCCATCCTTTCCTCACTTGTGAACAAAACCCCAAGATACTTAAGGACTTTCCTCCAACCTCCAGGTGGAGGAGTTCAAGTATCTTGGGGTTTGATTTAATATTTTTTTCCTAACATAAACTTGGACTACCATTAGAAGTTATTCTGTTAGATTTTCATAAAACGCCTACTAATCACTTCTACTAGTCAATCTCCATTTGCTAAGTGATTAGAAAAGTCAGTTAACGGGTTGGTCTGTGTCTGAACTGCCGTAAATTACTGCTATAATATAAACAACACAAGAAATTGACCACAAGTTACTTAAAAACCAGCTATCAGCACAAACAATTCTATTGGTTTTATTGGTAGATTTAAATCAGAAATTGAAAAAAAGCATCTTCGTGATCTGATTGTGGCGTGTGTCTGCAGCTGAGGACTCACTCGCAGTATGTGAGGTCAGGCTGGTTTCGTGTGGTCATTCGCCTGCGTTTAGAGGGAGAGATGCTGGTGCTGCTGCTGCTGGAAGGTGCTGGGGTCTCCTTCTGTCGGGTGGTCATGCGCTGTCTGAAGCCTTCATCCTCATCCGAACTGTCCTCTCCCAGACGCCGCTTGCGCACCTTCGACCTCTGACGCGACGAGCGCTGAGATCTCGGAGATTCGCCCGTTTTCTGAAAACATCCAGTTTGTTACTTCAAATTTTATTAGTGACATACAGAGTCATACACAGTGAAATGATTACACAAACACTCCTGACCGTAAATAACAATAAGAATCTACATTTGGAAAAAAATAGACATTATGCAATAGAAAATTCAATCAAATATAAACTATTTTAAGACTTCACATAAACAGGCTAAAAAAAAAAACCCTGATGTTTTTCATTAAACAAAACAAAAAAAGTTTATCAACGTTACCTTTGCAACACAGTTGGGACAGAACCAATCGCCTTCTGGCACCTGCAGGACCTTCGGCCTCAGGCAGAACATGTGACATCCACGATCACAGCCGTCACACAACAGCAGATACTCGTCATCATCACCCTTACGACACACCTGACACGTCTGCAGACACACAATACATAGTTTTTACACACTTTACAACATTAACGGTTAGTGAACACCATGCGTGAATGTTTAGCATTCAGCCAATAATCAAATGATTGATTTCGGCATGTATTTTGTCTTTATAGCACGCCTGCTCTTATATGACTGAAAACTACTAAGATAGCTTTACTTGTTATCAAATCTCTTTTAGAGTACGCAAATGTTACCATAGTGGTAAGGTGCTATACTTGTAGTTACGGTGATCTACAAATGCATCTCAAGTCAAACAGCCGCTGTAAACATAAATCACATCAAAAAATTCAGATCATGGCATGTACTAGAATTTTAGAAGCTACTTGGTGCCACTGATGTCAAATTAAAATCCAGAGCCCTGACAAATAACTTCTGAGACACCTAACAGTGTTAATTTTGTTGACGAAAGATCCATGACTAACAAGTTTCTGCTGACGAAAACCAAATAAGAATTAAGCAACGATGATGACAACTATAATAAAATCTACTGACATTTTCGTTGAGTAATAAAAACGAGATGAGAATGAGATTGACCAATTCCAATATCCAATTAGAATTAAATCGCACACGCGCACATTTGAAAAGTAACTGATCCACAAGAGACATGCGATGCGATTACATCATCCATAAGGGCATCTGTCTGTTGGATTAAACTATTATAAAATAGCAACAGCTGAGAGAAAAAGAAGATTCACGTTTGATGTCGACAAGACAAAAATACCATAAACCGTATGGGGAGGAAAAAGCTGATTTAAATACAACAAATCTAAAGCAACATCAGCATGCCAGGGAATCATCCCGATGCCCATTTTTAACTTAAATTTAACAGACATGTATACCTTGTGCAGTGCAACTACATACAGCTAAAGAAAATATCACTAGCCTAATATATCACTATATTACTTTTTCAAATATCTCCCAAATGATGAGCAAGGAAATTCTTCGCAGTATTTCTCATTATATTTTTTTCTAGAGAAAGTCTTAAGAGTGCTTTCACACCTAGACTTTTGTTTCGGAACCCGCCTCATTTCCCCAGTTAGCGCGGTTCATTTGGCATATGTGAAACCAGAAATCGCGTTCATGTCCGCGCCAAATCAAACGGCCTGAGATTGCCTGAATAAGGTGGTCTTGGCTCGATTAAAACAAACTCTGGAGCGGATTGATTGTAGGGAGAAAAGTAAAACGATCCGAGCCTGGCTATATCACAGTGTATTATGGATATGTAATAGGCATATATATGGCTATATGAAGAGAGAATTATGAGTAGGGTGGAATGTCATTCCTACCGGTAAATTCGCGTTTCATGTCAAATATGAAAGTGAAAGCATGCTGAACTATTAACGAGAGCTGTTTATCCGTTAGGAAAACTGACTGAACTGCAGTCTTGGTTTATCTGTTATTTCTCTCTATAATTTAAAGCCTATAATGTATAATTCTAGCCAAGGGCTACGTATGAGAGTCTTACCTCTAATTTTGAATGGTTACACCCACAGACATAGTCACCAAATATAAATTAAAACGCAGCTTTTCGCTTATGTCTTGTTGCTCATTGCCATAAATTAAAATAAGGACGCATGACAGCTGAGCAGGGACTCTGGAAAATAAACTGTGAAACTGACCAATGTGAGGAGAGTTTACTCGCACATGACTTGTTTTAGCTCCTTTGGTCCGTTTAGAAACTTTGTCGTGTGAAAGCGAACCGCACAAAGTGCAACATTATAACAATTTTCATCCCTGTTTTGGAACAAAACAGGTGTGAAACACCCTCAGAAATATATATTTTAAGTAATGCAAAAACTGCTAAGGCATTCATTATCAGCGGCCTTAGGAATTTTTCCCCCCTGATTGGCTACAAAACCCACTATTCTTGCAGAATTTACCTAATTAGCCAGTAAATGACTATAAGCTGAATACCAGAATCTTGCTAAATAACTTAAATTTATACATATATTAAACTTATGTTGACAAAAGAGTTGAATACATTTCTTTATTAAATAGCACTGGAGGAAGAAGCAAATTTGACCATGATGTAAATTTATCTTTAGTAAAACTATATCTGTAAAAATTATACTTGGATATATTTCAGATATATATATTTCCCTTATATTACAGTATTCCATAATGTCAAAAAATTACCATCATAATCATATGCAAAACCGTAAAACACCGCATTATCATGTGGTTTCCATAGCTACATTCCATTTTGGATATGCACATAAAAACTCGGTTGATGGAAATGCCAAGATGCACATACATTTTGAAAATGCACATAAGAAACATATGCGCATAACTTAATAGGATAAACTTTATTCAATAGAAAAGATGCGCATAAACTACGATGGAAACACTTTTACTGAACAATTTCCAGTGTGTGCAATTAAAAGGTCAAGTGATTTTGTCATTAGATCATGGGATGATAAAAATGAGTGTAAATGTACAAACCAGCAGGCTGAGCACACTGTAAAAACCATCTAAACTGTTGTTTTAGTCATTCTAAAACGCCTTAAACGTTTCAGTATTAGTGTTATTATATTATTGATGACCTCTAGAATTGTCAAGAGCATCTGTGCTCGGTGTCTGACACCTTTAAAGGCCATTGCGCGTTCATTGCGCGTCAGAATACGGTCTTCTGAGGCGCTGGTCATTTAGTAAATAAGGAAAAGATTGATGCAGCTTCACCTACCCCAATAAATTCCATTTTTTAATCAGGAAGGGACGATTTTGTTCTCTTTGACTCGTTGGAAGGAAACGCTGCTTTATTCACACGTCTTTTATGCGAAAATCCGGTTTTGCGCGTAAATTTAATTCATATCTTTGGTTGGAAACATATCTTATGATAATTGGATGAACACTGAGCGTAAATGGATGAAATGAAAACACATTATTGTGTGTTTATATATTGTGTGTATATATAAATATGTACATGATTATTATATAATTATTGCATACCATATTATATTACATTACTCATTCATTTTATACCTCTACACTAATAATAATTTCATAGATATTAATACACATATCTCCTAGTCACGCAACAATACAATTCATTACAAAATCATTAAAACATTTGTGTTCTGTTTGCAATCAATTTGCGATTTGTCTGCATGTGAACAAACTCATGATGCTGATGTGGGATCAAATCCCCACCAAATGTAGGTGTTTTGGATCGAATAACATCGCCTGTAAAATTATAACGCGCAAAAGCGAAAACTAAATGCAGAACAAGACACAACACATACCGAAAGTTAATGAACAGGAATCAATAATAAAAATGGCTTTAGAATTAAGAGTTACACTACTCAAAACTGAAACCTGAACTTAAAGTTTTCTTAATTGCAAACAAAATCAGTTTTTCAGCTCATACTTTAATGTTTCGTGTGCTTACAGTCTTTCCCCCTTCGCTCATCTGCACAGTCAAAAAAAGATGCAATTCGAGTTTCATTTGGTTTCAAGTTGCTCCTCTAGCCAATCAGATGAAGGGGTGAAACATTTGGCAGGGTTTTGATCACATTGAAATATAAATGTCCATCAGCATATGGGGTGTATTGAATGTGTTATTTTACCGAGCGTTCATAAATGTATATAATAATTGCACAGTCTGTCAATCAGAGTGAATGTTTGATTGCTCTGACCACTTTAATGATGGATCTCTCCCAGGCAATGGCCTTCTCCAGCTGCAGCAGACAGAGAGAGAGCTGAGACGAGCTGCGACAGCGGTCCAGACCCTGACGCCACGTCCTCAACCTGGGTGTGATCTCACTCTCCAAACTACATACACACAAACAAAAACACATACATCACTGACAATCCAGAACACACACATAATGACATGATCTGCAATAATGACTTCCTTTAAATATTCAGATATAAATAAAATGATGAATTATGAGGAAAACTTTTTAAAACAAATTGCTGTTTAATGCTGCTTCAAAGGGCTCAAACACCATACAAGTCCACTATAGAGAGAGAAACACTGACATGTTTTCCTCAAGAACCTTCTTTTCATTTTGACTGAGGACACGATCACTATTCTCTCTTGAATTGATTCTAAGCTTAGTTTTTACCAGTAGATGGCGCTGTATGCTTTACAAAAAGCTATCCGCTTGTTAAGTGTGATGTCACATGAAGCAGCTTCCGGGGTCCAAGCACTCTATCAAAGTGCATGAGGAGACTCAACAAATGTTAATAATAAACGTTTACAAAGCGACCTAATACTTTCAAAAATCACAATCGCAATATATATATATTACATATACATATATATATATATTACATATACATATACATATATATATATACATATACATATATATATACATATACATATATACACACACACACACACATCCATGCCTAATATCTGATGAACAGAATTTGATAAATTTTTATAGAAATTGTTATAATTTTGGTATTTGTGATGCAGCAAGTCCAGAGACTGTTGTGTAGACCATGACTTTACAGAAGATTCACTTTAATGTGATATGACTAAAAAGTGGTCATGAACAAACATTTTCTCAATTCAAATGAGTAGCGGCTTGGACCCAGTATTCCATCAGTCACCGATATGTCACGACTTAAGTGGATACTCTGGCAATCCTTGTCCAACCTAAAAAAATCATAATTTAAATTTGGGAAAGGTTTAAGCAAACAAGAGTAATACAAGCATTCTGAACTGGGTTTACAATAACCTTGTTACATAAAAGCCAACTTACAGGATTCAGACAAACGCACAAGTGATCTTCCTTGTGAGCATTTGAGTGTACAGTTAAAAACAAAACATTTGGTGTCACAGAATGACAACTGGTTTCTAGACTTAGTTTCTAACTAGATTCTAACTAATTTAAAGTGATGTCTGCTGTTAAAAACTAGTAAAACTAGAGCGCCATGTGGTGTTAAAAACTAGCCTAGAGCACCATCTGCTGTTAAAAACATCCTAGTTAGACTTAAGGCCGGCTCACACTGCGCAATTTTTTGTAATCCTGAACTATTGTAGCATGTCAGACTGCAGGAACATAGCTCTCGTGTCACACTGTAAAATCTCAGCTGTCAAAGTCGGACTGAACAACAATGAAGACGCTCCAAACACGAAAGAAAGCACCTCCGGAGTTTGATGTCGTCCACCCGCGACACTTTCACTATTCCGCATTCTGAAACGATACTGTAGCAGCAATTTTGCACACAGCTTGTCTCAATAATAAAACCAGGATGAAAAAAAAAAACACAGTTTTGACATTTCCCTGCGGTCATTTGAATTGCCACATGGATTTCGTCATCAGGTTCTGTGCTCTTATTGGTTCTTGGATTGATGCTCACCGCAGATGATGTCACACTGCAGGAAAGTGTGTAAAAATCTTCTGACACTACCAGAACTTCATCGGAGGAAAAATCTGATCGCAACGAGCATTAAGCAGCTGTCTGTGAACATGTCAAACCAACGATTAAAGATCACTGATTTTAGCCTAGGATTTCAGGAATCTTTTAGGATTTCTTTTGTCTCAGATGACAAAATTGTGTCTGAAATCTCACAGTGTGAGCAGGGCTTTAGACTTACAGACTTAGAAACAAACTAGAAACTAGTCTAGAGCAATGTCTCCTGTCAAAAACTAGCCTAGCACGCCATCTGCTGTTAAAAACTAGCCTACCACACCATTTGAGGTTAAAAACAAGCCTAGTTAGACTTGGGTTCTAACTAGAAACTAATCTAGAGCGATGTTGTTAAAAAACTAGCCTAGCATGCTGTCTGCTGTTAAAAACTAGCCTAAAATGCCATCTGATGTTAAAAACAAGCCTAGCTGCTGTTAAAAACTAAAAGTCACACCTCTAATGGTAAGTTTAGTTAAAACATGGTAACCATAAACTATTGTTAGTGTAGCAAAAGCATGGCTAATTTAATCATGGTGATCTTAGAAAACTTACTATAATAATATTCACTATAGTATATTTCAAAGACCCGGTGACTTGTCAGAATACCATGTCAGAAATAAATGAAAGTCTTGTGGCAGGAAATGTCATTATTTTATGTTACAATCGTTTTACTTCAGCATTTTCGTCTCATGCCATGAATATGCGAATATTAAAGTGGTGTCCCAAAAATATTTTAGGGTGTAAAGAGAATTCACCCACCTGACAGCATCTAGTGGGACCTCCTCTCCACCGGGTGGAGGGGTGAGAGGTGCTAGACGCACCACATCTGCTGCATTCCACAGCGGCTCCTTCAGAAAGCGCCGCTCGATGTTGCGCTCCAGGTTAGCGAGACGGAGGATGGCCAGGTCCAGGGGGTTGCTGGGAACTCGCAGCAGGTCTGACCATTCCTTCTTGGTCTTGACGATCCAGTCATCCCGGGGGTCAAGCTCATGCTCGTAATACTGAAGGTCGTCCCGTGTGGAGTCCGGTTCTGGAGGGGTAAAGATCTGAAACCAGAACAAAAGCACAGTGTGGTTCAAAACACCTTCATATTTTAATTGATATGCTTGTTTTTTCTACTGTCTTGTCCAGTGTTGGGGAGAGTTACTTTTGAAAGTAGTGCATTACAATATTAAGTTACTCCCCCAAAAAAGTAACTAATTGCGTTACTTAGTTACTTTTTATGGAAAGTAATGTATTATATTACTTTTGAGTTACTTTTCTATACCTGGCTGAGGTTTGATCTCTTTCAGAGTTTTTCACCTATTTTATAGAGAAGCTCTGCATTTAACAGCCACCTATATAACCTACACCTTCATTTTCCTTTAAAAATGTAGGATCAAATTATATTTTGAGAACTTTCTGAGCCCAAAACTATACATGCAGATTAATGACAGCATGTAAAGTAACACGTTTGCTACTTTTGAATGTTTTGTGTTATTAGTTAAGCAAATTTACTGTCCACTGAGATTTGATTGCAATAAAGCCTAAGAGTACTATCATGAAACCATTTATTTTGAGGCAAAAACTAATTTTAAACCTTTAAAATGTATAACAAAATGAACATTAAGACTATAAAAACATCCTCAATTTAGAATAAATCTTTCAGCTTTATACACTGAATAAATTGCTTCACGTGGCCTTAACAAATGTGTAAATCATTCCCCCCCCCCCCAAAAAAAAAATCCTACTATATTACAAAATGCAGTCGCTTCTACAGTAGACAGTGACTGCATCTCCTCAACAATAAAAGCAACAATTCTTTTTTTATTTGAGTTTAGTGGAATGAATTGTTTTATCTGGAGAATATGAACTGATGTCAATCATCTGTTGTTTAGCTGGAGGTGCGGTGCAGTGCTTTGAATCCAGTTTTGTTTTTTTTGTTTGTTTTTTGATGTCGTGTTTCTTACAGTTGTCAAGAGTTTTACTTACACATGATCTACACTTAAGAACAGTCCACTTCTTTTCTTCCATCCTTTGCAAAAATGTAGGTCTCTGGCCTGCAATTGTTTGTTTAAAACTGTCTGTAGTGATGACGGGCGGTTCACGAATGAACGGTTTGTTTTAACTGGATCTTCAAAGCGAACCGGTTGAACAAGTATGTTAAAGGGCACCTAAGGTTACCCCTTTTTTCAGATTTAATATAAGTCTTTTGTGTCCCCAGAATGTGTCTGTATAGTTTGAGCTCAAAACAACCATCAGAGTATTTGTTATAGCGGTCTGAAGTGTCTGTATTATAACCGGTAAAAAAAAGTAAGAACTTTAACAATCAGTATTTGATGCAGTTTTTGTGAGTTGCAACGAGTCACACACAATGTCGTTACAAATTTCATATGTGCACACAAGAAAGAGAGAGAGAGAGAGAGAGAGAGAGAGAGAGAGATATATTTCTCTTTTATCTATATGTATGTTCTGTGTTTTGTTATTGCTTTGGCAATATTGTGATTTGTTTTACAGTCATGCCAATAAAGCTCTCTGAATCTGAATCTGAGAGAGAGAGAGAGAGAGAGAGAGAGAGAGAGAGAGAGAGAGAGAGAGAGAGAGAGAGAGAGAGAGAGAGAGAGAGAGAGAGAGAGAGAGAGAGAGAGAGAGAGAGAGAGAGATTAGCTTCGCACTCTGTTTGCACGCATATGTGACAATACAGGTTAATCTCCACTGCTGTATGGATATCTGTTTTGTTAATGTACAAAATAAACCTGATTAAACGTCTTATTTTATAATTGTTCTGACACGCGGCTGTGCTGATGAAGTAAAGCTGAAGTAAATGTTTTAAAACATTTTAAACTTGTGAAACTCACTCTTGATCACATTTGATGATGATCCTAGCGAACTGAACAGACCTTTTATTTCTGCTTGCTTTGCGCTAGTCTGGTCTTGTTGATATGATTATACACGTGACTACCAGGACGTTAATACGCACAGCTGTCAATCAATTCGGTGGGCGGGGGGACCGCACTCCTACGTCAAGTTGCGGTTGATCTGAAAACTGCTCCAACTGGTCCACCGTTTTTATATTGTTAAATTTGAAAAAAACGGACTGGGTGTGTTTATATCACCCCAATATGACGATCTATACACTACATCTACACACATGTCTGTCCAAACAGCTTTAAAAGTAGATTTTTCACCATAGGTGCCGTTTAAATCGAAACGAGTTGATGTGAAGTGGTTTGTGTCTTCAGTAAGTACTTAATTACTTACTGTTTAACATACCTGATACGCCCTGTGACTCGAAATAAACCAATATCATGAGTTATTCAGTTAACAGTACAACAGTACACCGACTCATCTGCAGTGAAAAACGAGACCTGATGATGATGATGATGAGTGCGAGCCAACTGTCTGCTCCCTCACAGCACTGCCTTTTATTGAGTGTGTGATTCAACCTGACTAAGGCCATTTTTATTCCACAATATATTTTTTAAAACCAATTAAGCAAAGTAAAACTCGCGTTACATGTGTTACCCCCAACACTGGTCATGACTGCTCTGAAGGCTTCTTGATGCTGATTTAGTGGCCTGCAATAAGAATTTACCTAAATAAAACCATTATAAGTTTTTATTTTAAACCACTAAATTATTATTTTGTAAATAATAATAATAATAAAAATGATGCCCTTACATTAATACTTTTTTTACAATTTTATAAAATCATCATCAACTATATTTAAAATTATTAAATATTATGTTCAGACAGATTGTGACTACCAAATAGTAATAATAAATATTGCTAAAGATAAAATAAAGTTTCACAGAAAATAATATTGAAACCAAATAATTTGTAATAACCATACTTAAGTATTTTTAATACAAATTAATATATCATTGTACTATTATAATAGTTGTATTACCATCACTTCACAATGGTAATCATTTATTACTCTCTATACAGTGAAGACAGAAATCAGAGGGGAAATGAGATCAGGAGGTTTTTCGACAAAAATCACATGGCTGTAAATAAACTACAACTTTGATCAATTTAACCAATTCATAAAGTGTTATAATAATTAAATGTAACTAACGGAGCAGATTTTACTACCTTAAACTGTGTGTTTGACGAGTCCTGACCAGCTTCAGTTTCATTCTCTGCATTGGGAATAGCCACCTGGAAATAAAGACGAGGCACACGTGACACTATGCATACAAACACCGCCATCTTGTGGTCACTACTGAAATATTTACAAAACAAAAAAGTCCTCTCCCTGTTAAAGGGACAGGTTAACCAAAAAGGCACATGTTGTAAGCAGTGTTGGGGGTAATGCATACATAATGATATTACTTTTCTAAGTAACGAATAAATTAACATTACTTTTTTCTTTTTTTTTAGTAATAATCCATGAGTTACTTTTTTGAAAATGTAATGAGAGTTACTTTTTAGTTTAATCAATAGATTTTAATAAACAAATTGCTGAATTAACATTAGTCATAATGAATTAACAAAAGTAGTCTTAATAAATCATGCAGTCAATGAGAGTATGTGTTCGTTATTTTGAACGCATCGAAGTAAAAAGGGGATTATAGTCTCAATGGACAGGGATTTTATTTTAATACAAAAGTAGCAAACACATTGGTTTAAACTTTGAATATTCTATATATACGGCATTTAAAGCTCTGTAAAGTTCTCAGATAACATTATAATAAAATATTATTTTTTGATGTGTTTTTTTAAAGGTAAATGAAGGTTATACAGTATGTTGTTAGTCGAACTCCTCTTTCAGAACTTTTCTTTCTTTCTTTTTTTATTAGAGATCAAGCCTTAGCCAGGTATTAAAAAGTAACATAAAAGTAACTCAAAAGTAATATAATGTAATACTTACCATAAAAAGTAACTAAGTAATGCAACTAGTTACTTTTTTGGGGGGGGTAACTCAGTATTGTATGGCATTACTTTCAAAAGTAACTTACCCTAACACTGGTTGTGACTTTTTCTTCAGTAGAAATTGTTGCAAATAATGTCTTGCCAGACTAATTGCTTCCTATAAAGACCTCAACGTATCGCCTGAAGCCTCAGGTATTAATTTAAGAGCCAAAAATTCATGTACACACAAAAAAAAAAAGAAAAAAAAAATGCATTTTGACTTGCATTAAGAATCAAAGGAAAAAAAAATTCAAAAGCTAAAACAGTTTCAGCTAAAATAGTCTTTAAAGGTCCTGTGAGGTGCTTTAAAATGTGCACTTTAATGTATTACAACCGAAATATGAAGAGAGGGTGGGACAAAGTAGCTCCTCCCCTTAAAAAACTGCCAATAGCATGCCGTTTTTCCTTACAGCTCTGCCAGTGAGAGTTGTTGAGATTAAGTGCATCAAATGAAAAGCGTCTTGAAGGGGACGGGGCATGTCAGATACTATAGAGCATCTGATTGTTCAATGTTTGATGAGAAACTAAAGTATCCGCCTAATTGATCAACGTTCAATCGTTGATCAGTTAGGCGGAAGTGACAAACTGCATGCAAACTGGATGTTTATATTATCTAAATGTGAATTTTGTCACTGTTTTTGAGCATGCTACATTATAGATATCCTTAAATTAACATACAGACACTAACATCTAAAAAAAAATTCATTAACATTTTAATGATGTAAAAGTCACAACATGCTGGATGGCCAGCAGTAAATGAATAGCAAATCTTCATTTTTGGATGAACTCCCATTGAACATCTGGATGAAGCATATTTGTGCTTAAGAGTGTTTTTTGCTCACACTTCCAGTCCTGTGATTACAAGACTGTCCCATCAAGGACAAAATGACAAAAGCAAATACTTTCAAATAACAAAAAAATAATAAAGTGAGGAATGTCTTGAACGTGTGTGATGTGTTGTCCTCACCTTGAGCTGCAGGTCTGCACCGACCACCCTCTGCTCCAGGTCCTCCACCCACTGGAGAACACTGATGTCCAGCTGCAGCACCCGCTCCTGCTCCTGCCACTCCTGCTTACTCACCTCCTGCAGGGCATCCCCGTCCTCCACCTTCATCTGGAAGATCGGATCTGAAAAAAAACAAAACCAACTCCTCAAGACCGAAGTCTCACTAGGTGTGTGCGTGATATTCTTCTATACATGTTAAAACTACTTTTTCATTTTCATTTTAAATACACAACCAAAACATTACACCGTAATGATATACACATATTACAACGAGCCATGGTTGACCCAAGCTCTTGTCGTCGTCTTGATGAACAGATTATTGATATTTTTTGTGCTCATCTGGTTTGGGTTTGTTACTAAGGGTGCTTCCACATTTGTTTCGAATGCCTGGTTTGAGGCAGAGTTTGAATGTAGGCATGAGCTCTTATATAGACTTCCTTCCACTAAGTGGTACAGTATGGTACGGGTCACCTTTATCAGGCTCGTGTCTCCACTGCCAAAGGGTACCAATAGTACTCATTTAGGTGGGCGTGGTGTACGACTAAGTTTCAGTCTACGTTATATTCGCTTGAAGTTCTCATATCATATGAGAAGCACCTCTTACTAAACAGATGCTTTATACACAAATACTTGTTTATGAATGTTCATTACTAATCTTTCTATGAACAGGATATGATTATAGCTGCAGATCAATGATCTTGTGTGAAATAGCCTACTGTAACATCTGCAATTATATAAAATAAATGAATAAAACATGAACCCATACAGAGCCTCACAGTCTCTAAATTGTTGCCAATTACAAAAAAGGTCCAAAATACACATTTAGGCCTTATTTGCGTTTATAAACTATACTAAACATACAGTCAGCACAAACCTCTGAAGTTTATTCATCATCAGCACGTTAACATCTTTTTAGAAATTAATTCTGTCCTTCCAAGTTCATAATAGTCCAAAAGGCGATGATAATAGTTAAACATGGCAGTTTGTTCATGTTTTAGATTGCTGAAAGAATCATTTGCACCTTTGTTTTTTCGTGCTTCCCTCTCGAGTTTGTTCGTTTCTGAAAGAATCGGGTGTCAGAAGCTCTTCAATAATCACACACGTTAATATCATCAGCTCAAGTTCGTTAATTCAAATATGGACGCGCAAGCAAGCTCACAGGCTCTTTAGAGAAGGTGAAACCACTTTTAGGCAGCCTCACAAACAACAACAACAGGACATGATAGAATCTGCTCTTCTTGGCTGAGTGGCTGTTCATCAAGACGACATGGTTTGTTTGAGCTCAGGTCGACCATGACTCGTTATTTCAGTGTAATGTCTCGGCTGTGTATTTAAAAATGGCGCTTTCTTTGTTTTCATTATGCAGGCTTGTGCATGCGCTAGTGGCATTTCTCTGTACAACCAATAGTGTTCAGTTGCGCGTCTAGTTTCACCTTTTGGTACCCTTTTGTTGTGGAAAGGTCAGGTCAGGCTTAAATTATAGAATCAATCTGATGACATTCTAAAGATTCGTAAGGATTTTTGATTTTGTAAAGTTAGTGATGTTCCATAATCTCAACTCACAAACAGCGAGCACATTATAGCAGACAATTAATCCTGTACATCTGACTCCGACTCACCGGTCACAGAGCGTGTGCAGACCTCAGCCAGATACTCCATGTGTTTACTGAGGTGTTTGTGGAGCATCTTCTCTCGAATGCCCCGTGGGTGAAGAGCACTCAGAATGGCCGTCAGCTCCTCCGGCTCTCTGATCCACCACCAGCCCTTCACCATCTCTGCAGCACACAAACACATTCACAGCTTTACAATGCAATCCAACACACCATTTCTAGGTGCATTTTTTTTTTTCATTTCTGTGCTTTTGTAGCATCAACATAGTATCATTTTTCTGCAACTTCTACATTCCTAGGTTTTAGTAATGTTTCAGAGTTTAAAGATCTTATATTTGAACAGTTAAGAGGAGCTTTTTCTTATGAACTTTAGTAATAAAGGCAGAATAGTGGAGAAACATCACTTTAACAATTTGAATGATAATGCACATCACACTGGCTGCGCCTAATAAAGAAGTATTATTTTATTACTTATTTTTTAAAAGATTGAGCAGCTAATATTCTAAAATATACATAAAAAATTAGCTGGAGTCTTTTTATTGGTATACATTTATATTTTTAATGCGTCTTATGAATTCTTATGAATTAGAATTGCTGTTTTACTTCTATAGTTTTATAATAAAAAAACCAATCTAAATACTATAAATTTCCATTACATGACTCAAGTTCACATTTTCCTTTGTTTAATATTAGTTACATTTTTATTTCAGATTTGGTTTTATTCTATTAAGTTATTTTCTTTTTTTTGTATTTGTAGGAACTTTAGTGCTTCAAATTAAAAGGACAGTTCACCCAAAAATTATTATTCTGTCATCATTTATTTACCCTCCAAACCAGTTTGGGTTTCCAATTTTTTTTGTTGAACACAAAAGAAGATGCTAGTTAGTTACCAAGAATGAGTGTAATGTTTATTATTATTGCTTAAAGCGTAAATGTTTTAAATAGTTTTAGTTATAATTAAATCTGCAAGCGGTGATGAAAGGGCATCATGCCATCTTGTGGCCCAAGAAAGAGTCAACAGAGGGCAAATATGGTAAAAAATAAAATGCTCAATATCAGCAGAGAAAAAAAATCTCAAAAAGGCTTATATAATCTAAAATTTTACGCCAATAAATTTTTTGTAGGTACTGGTTATACCAATGGTCTACCGAACTCCATGCCTATACATAATAACCATTTCAATGCGGTCATTGGCCCGTGAACATTTCCTGCTTGCTATCAAACTATTTCACTGTGACAGGAGGCAATTCAATCATAACTTCAAGTTAAAACAGCCATCATAACCTTATTCATCGATATGTGGCTCTTTCTGAATTCTCGGAAGTTAAAGAAATAAAAAATGTAAAACAGGAAATATGAGACCATTATTTGTTTACATTCCTCAAAATGGTCTATAATATTTCACAATGTTTTATTGACATTTTGAAGATAGCAAGACATTTGTGACCCTGCACCACAAAACCTCAATCTCATGTTGTACGGGTATATTTTGGCTAGTGCTGGATAAATTTGAAAAAAATATTTTGGACGTGCTTAATTTAACATGCATCCAAAATTAAAGTTTGTTTTGATACAATATACAATGTGTGTACCATGTGTATTAATATATGCATAATAACGAATACATGCATGCATATATTTGAGAAAATGTTTCTTTATATTTAGATCTAAAATATGTATATGATACAAATATGTAACAAATTTGTTTTTTATATTGTTGTTTTAATGCATGTGTGTATACAGTACACTTATACAGTATATGCATCACACACACACACCATGTCAAAAACTATTATTTCAGATGCAATTCATCTTTGTCCAGCACTGTTTAGCAGTTGATTTTTTATGCCAAATGTCATTAAATTATTAAGTAACGATTATATTCCATCATGAAGTTTTGTAAATTTACTACAGAAAATATATCAACTCAAATTTATGATTAGCTATACGCGCGACTAAAAAAATTAAAACACTTTAAAAGTGTTTTTTTTTTTTCAGAATATAGATTTTTTTCAAACCCTCAGATACCATACAGGCCTCAATAAAGCAAGATGCTCGGGACAGTAGACAGGATTGTTACTGGCCTTTTTTTGCCTGCGACTATTTGTCAATTGGATGTAAATACAGTCGAGAAACAGAATCGAGAAACAGTTTGAGTTTTTAAGCCTTTAAATGCTACCTCCTCTGTGATGTCGTAAACACCATATTGCTCTTCGGTTCCTCTTATCTGATTGGATGTTGTGAGCACAGTTTTCCATCAGTTTCCAGGAAAATCAGACAAGTCGGAAGCCTTGTTCGTTGGAACAAGCAATTATCGAAATCAAAACCTCGAAGCTTATCATAAAAGCCAATTAACTTTTTAGCTAATAACGTTTTTTTTTTGATAGGGCCAGTGAAAACTTTTAAAAATTGTTCCAACCCAACACCCAGACGGTCTATAAAAAGTTCAACAAAGACTGTTTTTTCTGAGGTTTGTACCTCTATGATGACACAATTTATTGAATCCATTTTATCTTTCTGCAATGTAGCTTGGTACAGTAATCTGAGTTTGTTAAATAAGAACCGGTTGAGTAGCCTTGTGAAGATGTCAGTCAAGATCATCGGTTTTTACCAAACTGGTCCAATGGTAATTTACCATAATTGTATTTAAAAAAAGAGCTCAGGTTATCTTATGCACGCCGGATAACCCATTGTACTCTGTTTTTCAGCCGCTGCCATCAGGACAAATAGAATTCAAAATTCTTTTATGATGGTGGCCATTTGGTCATTAAATGAGTCCAGCAGGGAGGGAGATGCATCTAAAAATCATGTATTGTATGTTGTGTAGTAATATTTTGGTAAAGTGTACATGGAACTTCGCCTGTCTTATAGCACCTTGCTGCAATTTCAGTTTCCCTAAACGGGATAATAAAGTTGAGTCTAAAACACTAGTATCTCCAAATATTGTCCTATTATAACGAACTATACATCAATGGGAAGCTAAATTATTCAGCTTTCAGATGACGTATAGATGTCCATTTATTAAAATTGACACTTGACATCACACATTTTGCCACACTTCATTCCAAAGCCCAAAGCCTTCATCAGAAGTACATTTTGCAGAAATACACTTCACACAAAGAACAGAAATAAAAACTAAGTACGCAGGACCACCAGAAACCTATTCATCCATACTGCCCAATCCACATCGCTTACCTAACGGAATAGGCCGGACCACCAGTTGAGTGAAGTACTTGAGCTGGACCTCCTGGAAGAGCTTGGAGGGAGGTCTGCCACGCCGCTTTGCCGTGCCGGTTCGAGAGTGCACTCGGGACGGCCCGCTGCCTCTCCTGCGCCGTCTGCCACGAGGAGCCGGAGCAGAGCTCGGAACGGGAACAGAAACAGGAAGTGGAAATGTAGGAGGAAGTGCTTCCATTTTAACCTGAGGACAAGAGAAAAGAAAATCAATCAGTAGGATGAAGTTTGAGCATTTATATTTATTTATTTATATATATTTATATATATTTATACATATTTATATATATTTATATATATATATATTTATATATTATATATATATATATATATATATATATATATATATATATATATATATATATATATATATATAAAAACTATGACATTATTATTAATAAATGTCAAACCTCTTGTTTCAGAGGCTGTGCTGGATCTGCAGACAGGTCACCATTGACGGGTGCTGGAGCACTGTCAGCGGGTGCAGGTGTGTTTTCACATGGCTGAGAGAGGGACGTTTCATCACACGGCTCTTTAGGCAACAGATTGAACCACTGGCCTCGTTTCTCGGCCTGCTCCCGCATGCTGTCCTCTGGCTGGCTGTTATCTTCCCCCTGACCGGCTCCAGAGGCTACAATTGGTGCGCTAGCGTCAGCCGCTGCATCCTGCGGTTGCTCCACGGAGGCCTGGAGAGCAGGTAGAGTGTGATCCTGCACTGGAGAACTCAGGCCTGAATCTTCACCTGCCGATCTGCTGCTGCGTCGGCGCCGGCGGTTCTTGGCGGTTCGCAGATGAAGCTCCACCTCCGGTTTGATCTTCCGCGGACGCCCCCGTCCTCTGGGGGTGCTCATCAGAGACGCTTCGCCAGGAAGAGCATCCAGATCTGTGAGGGAAAGCTGAGACCCTCGAGGAGAAGACGATGTGCAGAAGCCAGGAGACAGTGGAGGTTCTGCTTTAACCTCTGCTTTTGCCGGAGTTATGACCTTCACGTAAGTCACAGGTTCATCACTGACTGTCACTTCACCTGACGCTGAACACACAAGTAATTAATATATTAAGTTAGGATTAAGTTAATATCCAATACCTTTTATTTTACTATAAAAGTGTATATTTTATAACAGTCTTTCACACAGAACCATGATTTAAATGTATAGTTCACCCCAAAATGAAAATGCTGTCATCATTTACACACCCGTTATTTGTTGCAAACCTTTGTGGATTACTTTCCTCTTTTAAACACAAAATAAGTTTAAAAAAACTGAAAACCTAAACATAAACTACCAAAGTATTTGTGTTTCCTAGTAAATGGTGAGTACATTATCATTTTTGTGTGAACTATCCCTGTAAAGCAGGCCTACAACTTCATGCATTAGGTTAAATTAGGCTTTCTGGTCTCTATGGTCAGTCCATTACTTCCTTGAGGCGAACAGATAATAAAGGAACGGAAGCGAACCTGTGATGTCAGAGTCAGACATAATATCCCAAGTTGGAGGTGCCCTTAGTCTAAAAGCTATAGTAAAACATGCACTTTTCTTCAAAATGGTTACATTAATCATATTTGTTATATATTTTTTTTATTAAAATTGAAATCAATTTACAAAATAATGTACACAAAAAGAAGGCAAAGAACCACCTGATGTTAAGTGAAGGTTTTACTTATTTCTGTGATATTTGCTAAGGTTTGGACAAGTTTAAACTAGTAATGCTCTTGGCAGGAAAATATTAGACAGAATGTTCATCAGTTAAGACACATTAGATCTCCCTGCTTTCAGTCAGTCACAGACGGACAAAAAACATAGAGCGAGACCCTGCGAAACAGATTGTAAGCGCTTGTAAATGACACAGGCATATCTATTAGCTCATAGTAAAGTGTATTAACGACCCCTTGTACAGATTTGTGATTTTCTTTAGCATATTCTGCAAGTCAGTGTCATGATTGCACAAATGAAACCTTCAGCACATTTACCTCAATCTGCAACCAAAACTGACTGAAACTACCTGTGCTTTAAACATTTTTTTGCTTTGTTAAAAAAAAACATCTAAGTGTTATTTTATAAGTGTGTTTGATTTCATAGAAAATTGTCATGAATGAATTATCCTTTTAATAACTACGACTAAAATTAAACTCTATACAATAAAGTGCAGTAAATGTATCCTACTTCTACAGAGTTAAGAGTTTGAAACAGTTAATCTGCAAATTTGCAAAAAACATTTTGCCATTTCTGCTGAGAATTTTGTAAAAAAAAAAAAAAAAATCTGCAGATTTATGTGGAATAATTTTAGGAGTATCGTAACTAAAAACTTAATACATGAAATATAAAAGAATACCTTTTAAACTTTTACTTAACGTTTACAGTGCAAATCCAATTAGATCCACTTGTTTAATAAACAAAGCAAGTCTCTTATATAATAGATCTTCTAAAAGACAGAGAATATTACTTTACAAACTGTATTGTAAATAAATCATATGAATATTTTAATATTAGTCAATAATATTACTGAAGTTCATTTAAAAACTGAAATATAGATTTACACATTAAATAAACAGACTCAATGGTAATGGGCAATGACGGGCAAAAAATCTGCAGATTTCTGCGCACAGATTCCGTGTGGGCCTAGTTATGAGTGTGAAAACCTTTTGATCTACAGGCCAAATACATTTTATGAATAAAAAATGTTAACGTTACTACCACTAACATGTTACTTTTTAAAAATGATCAACATTATGGCATTTTGACAAATCACAAATTTCATCAAACTGTGAAGGTCTACTTGCGAAAGCAGCAAATAAATTTGCATTTATTTATTATTAGTTGTTACTCTTGTATTTTAAATGAAACGTGATCATAAATAGTCACGGTCACATCCATAATGCTTATTTGACCCCCATTTTTAAATGTACAATATTTGTGGATTGATTCTGACTTGATTCTAATAATAAAAAAAAAAACTATTTTACTGATGACACCGAAGCACACTACAACATTAGGTGTAGACACTGCTAAAACCACATGAGTGGCAGATATGACAAGACCCATATCTCAAAAAGTGTAAGATACCAGACCAACAGTATGCTGGGAGTTTGCACTCACCCAAGATATCCTCTGCTCCCTCCACAAGGATACAACCCATATATGGGAGCAGGAGGTACCTGCGGCGGTACCGGTCCTGTCCGAGAGAAACCGCTCGCATAGAATGAGATGACTGCTGCAGCTTCTTGCGGAAAAACACCTGACGCTGAGAGATGAAGAAAACAGTTACTCTAAACCATAAACAGCAGCACACATGTATGTACATGATATGGAATTAGGAAAACTAATTTCTTGTATGGATTTACAGGCTAATTATTATTATTTTTTTTTTTACATTAAACATTTGTATAAAATATAAAAGATCTAATAGTGAAACAGCAGCTTTAGAGTAGAGACTATTGTAAATATCCATTTTAAATGAGCCTTTTCATAGTAACAAAGAGTTATAAAAGAGTTATAAAACTGGTGTAATCTTACCTTGGTCAGTTTATCAATCTGGCGCTCCAGCTCAGCAACACTGCAGGTATTAGGACTCTCAATCTGTCAGGAAAAATTTTTTGTCATAAACAGTGACCAGCATAAACCTGTACACACCCTTAGATAATAGTAAATGATTATTTTTTCAGAGAATATGGGCAATATACTATGCTGCATATTTACCCAAAGTTTTCAGTAAACTAATTAGGTTCATAAGTTAGCTAGGCAAGTCAATTGACAACAGTAGTTGCTTCTGTGTCCAAACAGGGGGCAAATAATATTGAACTTAGCTGTTTTAAATAAGAAAATCAATTCTAGCCAAACTAATAGAAATAAGACACTCATCAATGTGAAAATCAATTTAAAAGCTGTCAGGATATAAATATTTATAATGGGAGCTCAATATATGCAAATCAATTGTAGCCCCTGACTTTTGTATACATTTTATACTATTACTATACTTTTTTTTTCATACTGTTACACCATACTATCATATAGTGCTGGTCAACATTCTGGCAAACACACAATTTTGTAATTTTTTAAAATATTTTAATTGTAATATTTAAATGAAATGTCATAACTATAACCTTCCAAACCCCCTACAGTTGACGAAACCCTCAGTTAAAGCATGTCATCAGCTCAAATCAAGAGCATGATTGAAATCACAGCTTGAGCTTGAAGTGGCTCATTGTTGATGCTCCATTCACAGGTTAAAGACTCTTTCAGTCGACTCCTCCAGGAGTCCTCTACCGCTGAATTGGCCATTAAACGATTTTGAAAGCAACTCTGATCTAGAGGATGTCGATGTTTTCCAGAAGAGATCCAGCACTCACTTGTGAAATGTGTAGTAGATGGCTCTTTTTTCTTGCATGATTTTAGGAGTAGCTGCTGTCAGAACACCATTTTTTTATATAACAAATAAATTTAGCTAAACAGCTAAGATGTAAGCAGCTTGTAATTTTACTTGTATCTCACAAAATAAGATGATTCTGATCCATAATTCGATAATTCACATACAAATCTAAATTCACTCAATTTACTTAATCTTAAATGCCTCCAAGTTTGAATTAATTTGTTTATGAACACACAATAATTTTGAATGTTGGAAACCAGTAGCCACTGACATTTGAAGCAGTCAAAAAGTGCCAGTTTCCACTGTTCTTTAAAATATCCTTTTTTTGTGTTAAACAGAAGTAGGTCTGGGCAATTTCTTGAATAACAAAATAATAAACAATAAAAAATTAGCAAACATAAATAAGCAAAGCTTTTCTTGTCATGCACATCTTTTCAGGGAGGCACGATTGTGTGATCAGCAGTTAATTTCCTCTGTAAGCCAGAGGGCGCTCTTGCTCAAAACTCTAAACACCCACGAAGAAGCAACACATGAAATCCCCAGAGCTTCATTATAAACACAAAATTCAACTGTTGTCATTGATTAATTTAATAATAAATAAATGTCATTAATAAATCACACGACTACTGTATTTTTGCATTTAATGATGAATACACAAGGGTTGATGAAGCAGTCACCAATATTAATCAACAAATTTCATCACCTGACAATCCATCGAAGCACACACCCTTGCGCTTTCATCATTAAAGTGACAGAACTAACAACTATCCATTTAACATGCAGTATTTACTACACATTCGCATAGTTCATAGAGAAGCCACGCAAAACAGCTGTCATTATCATGGAACGATAATCTTGATGTCATTAGCAACCACTTCAATCTATTTTAAACAATTTTGTGTAGCTTATCAGCGAACTACATCTCTGCGTAGTAAATGCTGCTCTACCTGAAAGCACATGCTGGAGGTTGAGCAGAACCGGCTTTACAGACAAAATGCGCATGAAAATAACTTTTGATTAACCGCCCAACGTCTCTATAAACAAAGAGACTCAAATAGGTATGAAATGTAAGTAAATGAGGACAGAAGTTTCAGAAGTTTACCAACTTCAGTCTGGTTTGGGACGTAGATGTTCAGTACCTCAGTGTGTTTGGGCTCCTCTTTGGCCTTGCGTCGGCTCCCTCTCTCCAGCACACAGCTCTCCTCTATACTCTCCTCCTCTGCTACTCCAACGCGAGCACTGCGCCGACGCTCCTCAAAGACTAACTCCTCCTCAGGACGACCAGTCTTACGCACCAGCGCAGCCTTCAGTCTGATCACACACATACATGCATCAACTACAAATAATATTTAGCTATGGCTAGGTCTGTTTTGATATCTATTTTTTGTTGTACAATAAATTGCACCAAACTATATTCCGATATATGATACAAGTCATTTTAAGGCCATTTTATGCCACTCATTATATAATGCCAGAATGAAAATATACTGTGTTTAGCACACCCCTCACAAATCTCTTTTAAATTCACATTTTTATTAGGAAGCTATGCAATATTATATTTGTGCATATACATTAGATTAGTCAGTACTGAAGCCAAATCTGGAGCTTATCTAACAAAACTTACAATAACGGTCCAAAAACTGGTACACCCACATTTATATGTTGTAGAAAAATATTCAATATAAATTTAAAAAAGGAAAATAAAAGCAGCAAAAAAAAAAGAAGAAAAATGTAGTTTTTTTTTTTTGCAATATTTTGCTTGAATTTAATTGTATTATCTTTCCATTTCTAAATATGTTTAGTGACTAAAATATTATTTTAATAAACAAATCTGTTTAATGAATCTGTTTTGTTTAAATGCACCAAAATACATTGATTCACTGAGAACTGGATACAAATATTCATTTTCAAAATGGGGTGAGCTCAATTATGCTGAGCACTGTATGCATCTTAATCAGTCTTGATACTGAAATTTGGATATAGGGAGATACTGAACTACAAGACCAGGGAGTGCCCAAACTTGGTCCTGGAGGGTCGGTGTCCTGCAAAGTTTAGTTCCAACCCCAATCAGACCCACCCGGGCAAGCTAATCAAGCTCTTACTATAGGCTTTCTAGAAACATCTGTGCAGATGTGTTGAGGCAAGTTAGAGCTAAAATCTACAGGACCTCAAGGACTGAGTTGGGAAACAATGTATACTAATTAACTGGAAATTGTTATACTCTATATCTTAAAATAATAAAATATCTAACTTATTTCCAAATGGAGAAAAATTCCTTCTCAGTCTCCGGTGATCAACAAAATCTTTGAGAAAAATTTCAGGTTCTTTTCTGGTGTATCTAACTTCACCTTTTTAGTTGCATGTTTTTGTTTTTTCTTCCTGTCTAGTATTTAAGTTTGTTTTTTCATTATAGAATTTTTTTTATTTTTTGCAATTTGTGTGCTTTACAAAAAAATAAAGCTATCTGTATCTAAGAAAATGTATTTAAAAAATAAATAAACAACTAAGAAAAGAAAAAAACAAAAATTCCAGTGTGCAGCTAGCAAATGTTACTTTTTTAAACAGTAAACGCAAAAATAAACCATTAAAGTACAGTGAGCTTGGTGTGAAAACATTACATTTTAAGATAGCTCGAGACACATTTCCCTCAAGCATTTCATATTAAGTTGAAATAGGTTTCATACTCTCACCAGAATTCACAAAAATGCTTTCACAGCAACAGCATGACCCATTTTTCAAAAATGAAAAACTTGGTCCACATCAATAGCGGGATCTTACTTGCGTAATTTGCCTTCTATAATCCACTTGTTTTTTCTGTAGGTGGCCATGTTCTCTAGAGTGTTATCAATCTCCCTGTAGAAACACAACGGTTGGGAAATGAAAATGCTGTTTAAACGGTTCTGATAACGATGCTAATGTGACTGTAATTTGAGCTGACCTGGTGACGATGTTGCTGGCGTTGAGCTCCTCCACCACGAAGGCTAGGATGGAGGCTTTGACGTCTGGTTTGAGGGTCTGGAAGCTCTTTGTACGGAGGCTGTTACAGACTTCCATCTCAAAACCATGGGCTTCCAGAAAGACCCGCAGCACCTCAGACACTGTGCTGTGATTCAGCTCCAGATCCACCAGCTTCTCTCCTAGGATCTTCACAGACTGACACACAAACCAGACCTTCAATCACTGACCAATCAAATGCCTTATGTTTAAGACAAACCTACAAACATAGTTGAGCTTTAGATAGATAGATAGATAGATAGATAGATAGATAGATAGATAGATAGATAGATAGATAGATAGATAGATAGATAGATAGATAGATAGATAGATAGATAGATAGATAGATAGATAGATAGATAGATAGATATGTTGATGCTTGAGTTTTTTCAGCAATTTTTGTCTTAAAAGCCAATCTACATTACAAGATCTGCATTAAGGATGATTTATACTTCTGCATCAAGCGCACGCATATGATCCGGCACAGCCTTCACGTGGTTCTTGCTTCTAAATGAGCAAGTTTTAGCTACTTGTAGTGTTCAGAAAAACAAAACACCCGCAAAGAAACTCGACACAGAGGAAAATAAAAACCTACTGCCAGCTAGCGTTTCAGAAGTGTTATTGCAGGGCAACACAAACAGCATGTAGAAGTATAAATGCACGACTACACACAAGGCAGGCACCGTGTGTCACGCTGATCACTTGATAGAGAAGTATAAACCAGCCTTTAAGAGTCAATTCACAAGCATTTAACCCTTTCATTTAATTGAGAAACCACATATAGAAATACTCTTTTCTCTCTCTCAATAAATAAATAAATAAAAACAGTTCCCCTCCTTACTCTAGCACTTAATTCTAAGAGGACTAATAGTTCCTTTGTATAAATAGAACTTTCGGTGTGTATTTTATATGATGATGAAATTTTTACATTTGTTAAATATAATACACACAAGAAGTGCTATTTATTATATCTTTATCTGTGTTTAACAAAAGAAAAAGAAAACTAAAACCCGGATTAAAACAAGTAAGGGAAGTACAGTTAAAGTCAGAATTATCAGCCACCCTTTGAATTTTTTTTCCTTTTTAAATACTTTCTAAATGATGTTTAACGGAGCAAGAAAATGTTCACGTCTGATAATGTTTTCTTCCGGAGAAAGTCTTATTTTTTTTATTTTGGCTAGAATAAAAACTGTTTTTAATTTTTAAAAACCATTTTAAAGGTCAAAATTATTAGCCCCTTTAAGCTATACATTTTTCGACTGTCTACAGAACAAACCATCATTATACGATATCTTGCCTAATTACCCTAACTTGCCTAGTTAACCTAGTTAAGCCTTTAAAATCTCACTTTAAGCTGTATAGAAGTGTCTTGAAAACTATCTAGTCAAATATTATTTACTGTCATCATGGCAAAGATCAAATAAATCAGTTATTAGAAATGAGTTATTAAAACTATTATGTTTAGAAATGTGTTGAAAAAATCTTCTCTCCGTTAAACAGAAATTGGGGAAAAAAATAAACAGGGGGGCTAATAATTCTGACTTCAACTGTAAATAGTAAATGCATTTTCATTTTTGGGTAACTGCCCCTTTAATTCTCACTTTAAGTGTACATTTAAAACCGTCCATTTCTTGCAACAATTTGAGCGCTGTTGAGCAGGTTCTTAAACTGAAATGACTATGATTGGCCATGAAGGTCATCGGTTCACCATTGTTTACTTTGTGTAAACACAGATTTATGGACACTGAAGCGTTGCAAAGTTAACGTCGATCAGCTGGTTTGTCTATGAGCTGACATGCAAGCCATCTCCTGATGAATCGATGAAAAAGGTACCAGTGTCCCTGTATCTGTGGTTACACCCAGTAAACAGCAGTAAATTCATTGAACTGATGACCTTCACGGCCAATCACAGTCATTTCTGTTGAGCATGTGAACACAATGGCAAATCAGCCCTGTTTAAGAACACGCTCAAATGTTTGTGGGAAATGGACGTTTTTAAAATTTCAGTATTGATTTGTATTAAATTCCATCCAGTATTGTAACCCTAGGTGGAGGTAGATTTTGGTACCCCGAATATAAAAAGCGCCGGGACATCGGAATAGCGATTTTGCGTGCCCTGCAATACAAATGTTGCTTTACACTTTTACATCAATTAAAAAACATTTTTTCAATTTTCCAATTTATAAAACTCAATTAGTTTAAATCTAAGGTGTAAACACTTTTAATTACCCTAAATGTTACATACAAGTATATTATTTATCACACAAAGCCTGACAAACCTGATAATATGAGGGCAGTCCAGGATCATGCAGACCAGACTCTACCAGTTTGATGAGCAGATCCAGCAGTTCACCCTGGCTCTTCTCCATGCCCAGCAGCCCCTCCTGCAGGGTGCTAAGACTGGGTATGTCCTTGGGTACCTGCAGCCCCAGAATCTTGCCATAGCCATGAAGGAACTCAACCACCCGTAAACAATTGGAGAAAGCCAAACCTGAGAGCTTCAGCCCCGGTACCCGTGTCAGTGGAGGCAGAGGCTACAGAGAGAGACCACAAACACATTGAGTGACAGAATAACACAGGGACAAACTTCATATTCACTAATGAAAATGATCTATCATTATATTAATAGTAAAAGTGTCATAACGATTTTTTTTGGCGCATTGTTTACAATTTGTTTAAACACTTTTACAACTAAAAATCATGGTTACACTATGGCTAGTGTAGAAAAATCATTGTTGATTTGTAATACCATAGTTTAATTACAATAACCATTAATCATTTTTTTCATCTGTCATAAAACTGTAGTTTACTTTCATAAGGGAGAAAGCCAACAACCTCTGATGAAGCTTTGTATGTTTTAAAATTACAGCTAGTATGTTTTTAACAGCACAAACACCCTTTGTAGCACATGGCCAACAGGAATTAACATGAAGTTAGTTTATATTGAACAGTTAACAGGAATTTAACATCCTGATCATCAATTAGTATGCTTCTAACATGCTTTAATAGCATAGCTAATATGATTTCAAATGTTGATGACATTAATTTTTGTTGCTAAAATGTTTTAAACTGTTTTAACCATGTGCCAACATGAATTAAGATGTTGCTGACATTTAAGAGTCTTTTTAAAATGCTCAGAGCAAAAATGCAACATTAACGGATCCATTTTTGACGGAATCAAATGATTCCATAATCCAGATCTGAAATGTTAAACCTGGCTAGTACATACAGCCTATAACTATATAATAGGTGAAAAACAGTTATGACAAAGTAATTAAGTCTACATTTGAAAAGTACAAAAAATTTTTGAAACACACCAGGATGGCAAAAACACACCCGGATGGCAAATACATTCTAAACATACAAATGTACAGGGTTCAACGCTAAGGATTTTTTCAACTGGCCCAATCAGGCCAGTGGTTCAGATATTTTTACTTACCCTGCCAAATTTTCACTGCCCCCAGCAAAAAAAAGTTAATAGCTATTTCTTATATTTTAAATGATGTGTCAAAAGCCAATATTTATACACACATGCAGTTGAAGTCAGAATTATTAGCCCCCCTGTTTATTTTTTCCCCAATTTCTGTTTAACGGAGAGAGATTTCTTCAACACATTTCTAAACATAATAGTTTTAATAACTCATTTCTAATAACTGATTTATTTTCTCTTTGCCATGATGACAGTAAATAATATTTTCAATTCAATTCAATTCACCTTTATTTGTATAGCGCTTATACAATGTAGATTGTGTCAAAGCAGCTTCACATAAAAGGTTTGACTATTTGACTAGATATTTTTCAAGACAGCTTAAAGTGAGATTTAAAGGCTTAACTAGGTTAATTAGATTAACTAGGCAGATTAGGGTAATGAGGCAAGTTATTGTATAATGATGGTTTGTTTTGTAGACTGTCGAAAAAAATATATAGCTTAAAATATATAGCTAATAATTTTGACCTTTAAAAAGGTTTTTAAAAAAATGAAAAACTGCTTTTATTCTAGCCAAAACAAAACAAATAAGACTTTCTCCAGAAGAAAAAAATATTATCAGACACACTGTGAAAATGTTCTTGCTCTGTTAAACTTCAACTTCAGACTTCAACTGTGTGTGTGTCTATCTATATATAATCTATATCTATCTATCTATCTATCTATCTATCTATCTATCTATCTATCTATCTATCTATCTATCTATCTATCTATCTATATATAGGGAAAATGTGTAATTTAACCCACACCCACAAACATGGCAAGAGGCAAGACTTTGATACATAACCTCATTTCAGTTGTCAAGTTTTGTAAAAAAAAAAAAAAAAAAAAAAAAGCTATTGAAATAATCTATTAAAAAACCGTTGGCAGGAATTATGCATTATAAGCTTTAATTATTGAGAGAAGTAACAGATGAACCGGTGTGGTGTCAAGAAACGCACCCCTGCGGTAAAATGCACCCCCCTCTGAAACGTGCATATATTAACTTAAACTGTTTAAAATAATATCAATAGTTATGACAACTAAAGACAGTGACTGAGGGGAATTCCATGGAACCCTAACCTTACAGAAGATAAACATTTAAGTAAATAAATAGATTTAATTTAAATACAATACTAATTAGAATAAAGTTAAATGTGTGGTTTAGTTGAAAACTACAACAATTTTATATTTTTTGTTTGTTAAAACCCACCGAATTTTGGAAACAGGCTCATTACATCAGTCTAGACTAGTCAGTATTTGTATTTTTAATTTATTTGTAAACCTAGTTTTAAAATGCATTTCACTTCTTGTTTTTGCTTAATCCAACAAAATAATAAACATATGAGCCTACATTTTAATCAGTTATGGCCTTTGATTTTTTTTTTAATAAGGGGTGCATTTCTTAGCACAACGGGACTGCAGTCAGATCATGAAGCAGATCAATGTTGATCTTTCTTTGAAGTATCAGTGCAGAAATGAACAAAACATAGGCCTAATACAACATATTATAACATTATAATATGGAAAAATGATCAGAAAGTAATTTCTGTTAACTTCCCTAACGGATAAACAGTAGTCGTTAATTTTTCAGCATGCGTTCAATTTCGTATTCGATATGAAACGCACACTTTCATCCGGTAGGAATGACATCCTGCCCCACACATATTTCTCTCTTCATATAGATGTATATATATGAAGAGAGCATCCATAATACATGGTGATATAGCCTGGTTCGTTCGTTCATCGGATCGTTTTGTTTTCTCACTACAATCGATCCACTTCAGAGTTTGTCTTAATCGAGCAGAGACCACCTCATTGAGGCAGTCTCGGACCGATTGATTTGGCACGGAACTGAGTGTGATTGCGGGATTCACATATGCCTAACCTCATTAACTGGGCAACTGAGGCAGGTCCCAAAACAAATGTCTAGGTGTGAAAGCACCCTAAGACTGTATTTGCGCACAAT